>NC_091371.1:19455161-19494318 GCF_038502225.1 Cherax quadricarinatus | reverse complement strand
ACTACAGTCTTAATAGACACACTACAGTCTTACAAGGCACACTACAGTCTTACAAGACACACTACAGTCTTACAAGACATACTACAGTCTTACAAGACACACTACAGTCTTACAAGACACACTACAGTCTTACAAGACACACTACAGTCTTACAAGACACACTACAGTCTTAATAGACACACTACAGTCTTACAAGACACACTACAGCCTTACAAGACACACTACAGTCTTACAAGACACACTACAGTCTTACAAGGCACACTACAGTCTTACAAGACACACTACAGTCTTACAAGACACACTACAGTCTTACAAGACACACTACAGTCTTACAAGGCACACTACAGTCTTACAAGACACACTACAGTCTTACAAGACACACTACAGTCTTACAAGACACACTGTAGACTTACAAGGCACACTACTGTCTTACAATACACACTACAGTCTTACAAGACACACTACAGTCTTACAAGACACACTACAGTCTTACAAGACACACTACAGTCTTACAAGACACACTACAGCCTTACAAGACACACTACAGTCTTACAAGACACACTACAGTCTTACAAGACACACTGTAGACTTACAAGGCACACTACTGTCTTACAATACACACTACAGTCTTACAAGACACACTACAGTCTTACAAGACACACTACAGCCTTACAAGACACACTACAGTCTTACAAGACACACTACAGCCTTACAAGACACACTACAGTCTTACAAGACACACTACAGTCTTACAAGACACACTCTAGTCTTACAAGACACACTACAGTCTTACAAGACACACTGTAGTCTTACAAGACACACTACAGTCTTACAAGACACACTACAGTCTTACAAGACACACTACAGCCTTACAAGACACACTACAGTCTTAATAGACACACTACAGTCTTACAAGACACACTACAGTCTTACAAGACACACTACAGCCTTACAAGACACACTAAAGTCTTACAAGACATACTATAGTCTTACAAGACACACTACAGTCTTACAAGACACACTATAGTCTTACAAGACACACTACAGTCTTACAAGACACACTACAGTCTTACAAGACACACTACAGTCTTACAAGACACACTATAGTCTTACAAGACACACTACAGCCTTACAAGACACACTACAGTCTTAATAGACACACTATAGTCTTACAAGACACACTACAGTCTTACAAGACACACTACAGTCTTACAAGACACACTACAGTCTTACAAGACACACTTCAGGTATTTGATGCAGCTGGTAGTTTACTTACTAGTGTTGATGCAACAGATGTGTAGTATGAATTAAAGCAATTTGCCACCTTAGATGTTTCGTGGCATACCTCATTATCGATAGTGAGTACTATGTTAGACCTATCTACTGGCTTATGGCTATACCCCAACTGTTTTAGTTGTTGCCAGAGCTTTCTGGGGTTATGCTTATACTCTTCAATTTTTGAGCAGTAGTGCTTTGCCTTTGCTCCTTTTATAAGTCTCTGTACTCTGTTCCTCACCCTTTGGAATTCATTTAGTGCTGCAATATCCTGTCTGTTTGCTTTAAATCTTTTTAGCAGCTGGTCTCTGAATTTCATATTATCTAATATCTCAGTAGTCATCCAGGGTTCAGTTCTTCGTTTAATCCTAACCTCTTTAACTGGTGCAATATTATCAAGGATGGTAGTGAACATTGTTTTGAATTTTTCCCAGGCATCGTTTACGTCCGTGCAACTTGTTATCTCTGACCAGTCACAATTGTGTAGCCTATTTACCAGTCTTTCTTTACTGTAGTTTCTAGTTGACCTCATTTTTATTGTCCTGTGTAGGCCTATCCTATCCTGGTGCAGTAAATGATGAAATGATCACTAAGACCTGTGGTAATGACGCCTGACTGACTAATGTTCTCAGAGCGGTTACAAAGTATGTGGTCAATTAGGGTGGCTGAGAACTGTGTGATCCGGGTTGGAGTATTAATTAGTTGAGTGTAACTATTTAATCCTAGAATTTGCTTATACCTTTTGCATAGCCCGTTATTTTGCTGCTGAAAACAGGTATTAAAGTCGCCCAGTATTATTGTCTCGCAATTGTTTTCAGCTCCGGACAAGACTCTGGAAAAGTCTTCTAAGAACTGGTCCTGGGTAGGAGGGCGGTAACTAGTTCCTACTAAGATGGGTTTGGTCTTAGGAAGCAGCACTTCAAACCATAGAATTTCCAGTTTGTTATTTAAATCAGGTCTTGGGTTGTAAGCTAAGTCATTTCTAATGTAGGCACATACTCCACCACCCTTTCTGTTCCTATCTAAGCGTTTTATATTGTAACCATCTATTTTGACCTCGTCGTCAGTCACCGTATCATCCAACCAAGATTCAGAGATGGTTATAACTGCCGCCCTAATTTTGTTAGCTAGAATCCTAATCTCTGCCAATTTAGGAAGAGGTGATCTTGCATTGACATGAATAAAGTGAAGGCCTGTTTTCATAAAACAATCATAATCATCAATATATGGCAATGGGTCATTTGTATTAAAATTAGGTAAATCAATGTCATCACTGCTAAAAGGTAACTGTGCCAAAGTGCATTTGTTACACACAAAATGAATTCTGGCACCGTTGCTATAATTGTACATACATCCATCATGCACCCACCCCTTACACATTTTACATAAGGTGCCTTTTCTGTTTTTCATGCGTACTTTAGTACAGTGTATGCACCTGTTTGGTAGTGTTTGAGATAATAATGGCTGTATTGTCTCACATTGACCTATGTATGCATTACATATGGAGTTAAGGTTATCATCCCTAGCTACTAGACCGTCATTATCGCCGTCATTTATCTGTCTGTTTTGCCTCTGCACAATAGTTTGAGGTCCTGGATTAATTTGGATATCACCACTTAAGAGTGCTACAATAAGAGCTGTGTGCCACTGTTTTTGTTTGGGTATGCGGTGTTGCCATACCTTGTGGCAATAGTGATATTTACTTTTCTGGTAGGATGGCAACTGTTGGGCTTTTACTGTCCAGGGCGCTGTTACTCCATTCACCTTTTCCAGCCCCCATGACTGATTTCTTTCTTCATGGAATTGAAGAAGAAATATAAATATAATTATGGCAGCCTGTACCCCCCTAATGCCTGCCATTTTCACTCTTCGCTCTTTTACTCATATACAATAATATTTATTTCTCTTTTCCAGTCCCTAGTACACTTAGTATCTGCTTTAGCAATCACCACTGAATTACTAGTATAATTTCCTCTTCAAAACCCTCTTCACTGCTCACTTTTCCCTTAACTTCACAAAACCCTTACAGTTAACCCCTTATTACACACTCCCCTTCCCATCTCACTTCACAGTCTGGCTTCACCAATTAACTTCTAACTCCTTTCCATTCTGGTAGATCAGAAAGGTTTAACCCATGGTTTTATCCTTCCAAATCCCCCTCAATTCCATTTATCGGGAGTTGTGTCGTGTTGTTGTCGCCTGACCTGTTCTGCTGACTCAGCCATTTTTAAAACACTGAGGGAAGTAACGCCACCTACAACCTGACTTTCCTTGAGTTTATAGATATATTTGGCGTTTTCTGCTATAATTCTCTCACTGTACACTGGTCAGCTGAATATAGGTCAGCTACTAAAACATTAACCTTGACTGTTTAACTATTCACTTCTTTCCCACGACTGGCACTGAGGGATATCCGACCTATAACCTTGGAGTTTTGTACTGTTGATTTGACGATGTCTCCTGTGTTTCCCTCTCGTTAGCACTGGTACAGGTGATATGATGGTGGTACAGATATGATGCTACTGTCAACAGATGAACGTCAGTAAAGATGAGGATTTCACTTCGCTAGTTGTACGTCTGGCAGTAGCTGCTGTTTGGATGCCGGTCAGCCATGTTTAAAGGCTCAATTCTTTCCCTCGTTTGGCACTGAAGAAAAAAGTCCTACAGACCTGTCATTTCCTTGGAGATTTAGTTGATCAGGTTTTCTGCCATGTTGTCTTCCTGTTAAACACTGGTGCAGTTGATATGGAGGTCAGTTATTTCATTGTAGTGGAAAACGTCTCATGTCTGGTTTACGTCTGGCAGCAGGTCTAGTACTTGAATGACGGTCCCTCTTTTGTCATATTTAGTCCATTTCGTTGTCGTCACCGTCAGTTTTTATGTCACTATAGGTGTGGAAAATTTTATAGGGTGCTTACCTGTATGTACCTCAACATTATATACATACAAGTAATCTCATTGAGAGACAACCATATTGTTTACCGTAGTCACCCCGTGTAGACATGTGAGAAAACTTAACCACCTCTGGTCACTACAGGTGGCCCCTCGACCCTCACAATCTTGTCCACATCTATCCGAGACCAGTATAAATTGGGTAGCGCCCTCAAACACGGCGCTATTAATTAATTGTGGACTGTATAGTGGGCTGCGGAAAACAATATGAAGTTCAACGATGAGAAATTTCAATTACTCAGATATGGTAAACATGAGGAAATTAAATCTTCATCAGAGTACAAAACAAATTCTGGCCACAAAATAGAGCGAAACACCAACGTCAAAGACCTGAGAGTGATTATGTCGGAGGATCTCACCTTCAAGGACCATAACATTGTATCAATCGCATCTGCTAGAAAAATGACAGGATGGATAATGAGAACCTTCAAAACTAGGGAGGCCAAGCCCATGATGACACTCTTCAGGTCACTTGTTCTATCTAGGCTGGAATATTGCTGCACTCTAACAGCACCTTTCAAGGCAGGTGAAATTGCCGACCTAGAAAATGTACAGAGAACTTTCACGGCCCGCATAACGGAGATAAAACACCTCAATTACTGGGAGCGCTTGAGGTTTCTAAACCTGTATTCCCTGGAACGCAGGAGGGAGAGATACATGATTATATACACCTGGAAAATCCTAGAGGGACTAGTACCGAACTTGCACACGAAAATCACTCACTACGAAAGCAAAAGACTTGGCAGACGATGCACCATCCCCCCAATGAAAAGCAGGGGTGTCACTAGCACGTTAAAAGACCATACAATAAGTGTCAGGGGCCCGAGACTGTTCAACTGCCTCCCAGCATACATAAGGGGGATTACCAACATACCCCTGGCAGTCTTCAAGCTGGCACTGGACAAGCACCTAAAGTCAGTTCCTGATCAGCCGGGCTGTGGCTCGTACGTTGGTTTGCGTGCAGCCAGCAGCAACAGCCTGGTTGATCAGGGGCTGATCCACCAGGAGGCCTGTTCACAGACCGGGCCGCGGGGGCATTGACCCCCGAAACTCTCTCCAGGTAAACTCCAGGTATTAGTTTAACTGAATGAAGGGGGGGGGGTAGGACACACATGGATACATCCATCAAGGAAAAACATTTGTACATAATCCCACCACTTACCAGATATTCCCTGGTGGTCACTTGATGTGGCTGGATCACCCTTAACCTATCCAATTAAAACATACCTAACTGGCCAGTATCAGTCTGCTATAACTAGAAGGGTTACTTAACTGTGGGTGATTGATACTCCTTATTTCCTCCATTCACCATCTCATTTCGATGTCCTGCTACACCGACACGGTTCTTATTCCAGCAGGACGAGGTCTCCGTCGGTTTGTCCCGGTTTAGAAGTCATGATTCCATAAAGCTTCACTATCCTCGGTACGAGAATCACGCATTCACTCGGAGCAGGGCAATCTATTTCACATCCCGCATTCTCTTAACTCAATGTAATTATCACTGATTACATTACCATTCACAAGACGATTTAACGTCTCATAATTATTATACACATTAGAGGTCACTTCATTAAGATCTGAGGCCGATGAGCGAGGATTAACACACGGGTATTTCCCGTGGACACACACCATGGCCGCGCACCAGTCACACCCCGGTGGAACCATTATTCACTAATTTTACCACCTTTTTACGGTGGTCCCGTAAATCACGTTCCCTCACTCTTCACCAGGAACAGTTACGACACTTCCTATTATGAAATGAGGCCTATGTTAATCCTTAGGCCGCCGTGAATGCCAGTTTCCTGGTTCCATGCTTTCCCAGCCTCCTCACCACATTCAAAACACAGCCGCCTCCCCCATGGCCCAAGTCGACCTATACCCCCGCACATCCGCGCATGCGCAAAGGGAACTCTTGGTTCTATCCTATTGTCAAATACATTTTTGACTCATATTGACACATTAAACACCTATTAGGCGCTATAGCTGCGGAAAATCAAAAATTTTCCACACTGCGGCCGGGCGGAGGTCGTTGCTAGACGACTTACATAATGTGGAGTACAATTTTCCCATCTTCACTGGCCACCTGGCTTGGGAACTCCAACATTGGTATTTACATAATCACCCATTAATTCTTTCCACCTGTTAACTCCTCAGGTAGGGCTCCATCCAAAGCACACTCAAGCCTCCATGCTTCTGGTATTAACAATTTCCCTCTTATTGTAAGGTGTGACACTAAGTCTATGCTCTCGGGGCTAATTTGTTGGGCATACTGGAATTATGAGACTTTACAATAACAAGTCTCTCTCAGTATCCCAAGTCAGCCCCAGCACATTACTGCATATAGGCACCAACTCCATGGCCATCCATATTTATTGAACCCTCAAAATGGACTAATTAGTGTTCCATTCTCTCAGGGGCATAAGCCTATGCTCCCTGGATTAATTTATTGGGCATACTGGAATTATGAGACTTTAACAATAACAAGTCTCTCTCAGTATCCCAAGTCAGCCCCAGCACATTACTGCATATAGGCACCAACTCCATGGCCATCCATATTTATTGATCCCTCAAAATGGACTAATTAGTGTTCCATTCTCTCAGGGGCATAAGCCTATGCTCCCTGGAGCAAATCAACACATTAAACACTTATTAGGCACTATAGCTTCGGAAATTAAATAATTTCCACAGGTGTGCTGCCCCTTACCCTTCTGGACCAGCACTACAACTGCTGTTGCTTGCTTGTCCCCCATCACACCCTTCTCCTTCATCTGATTAAATAACCTACCCATGAATCCCCTTATCACCTCCCAATGTTGGAGGTAAAATTCAGCCGGGAGACCGTCTATTCCCGGTGCTTTGCCCTTCCTCATTCCCCTTAAAGCCAACTCTATTTCCTCTTCCGTTATTACCCCCCCCCCCCCCTAAAGCCTTTCTATCACTATTCCCTAAATTACACGTCACATACTCACACACCTTCTCTAAATCCACATTCTCCACCTTCCCACTTGTCCAATACCCTTCATACCATTTATCCGCATACGCACACATTCCTTTCGTAGTTAGTATCTACTGTGATTAATTAGTGGTCCAAGTCGGACCGAAACATCGTCATCAGTTTTATTCTCCCATGTGCAGATTATCTGTGTATTGTACCAGTCGAGGTATTGTGCCTTTTTATTGTTTTTGGGTTCAATTCTCTGCCCTGCAACTGGGAAGTGGAGTTCAATACGGCGGTAACTTTGGTGACTCTCAGAACCTCAACAACAACAACAACCGTTGTATCCCGAAAGAAAAGAAGTAAATATTTATTTCACGTATCTTGAAGAAATATTTTAGGCTCTGGTTACATAACATACATACAAGTCTTTTAAAATGGTCTTTAGGGCAAACAGATGTAATAAGGACATAACAATTACATTAAGTAGATGAAATCTTGAACAACTCAATGAAATGAAATTGTAACTTCATTGCCTTGGGGGTCCTGGTTAATTTTCACAGGTATGATAAGATATATGCAACACTCGAGCATTTTTATACGTGAAACATTTCGTGTGTTCAGCAAAATTCTTCAGCCAAGTAAAGGAGATTATAACACGGAACTCGAAGAATTGGAGAGGTAATTTAATCAGTCCCTCAGCCTTGATACTGTATAGTCCTTGTGGCTTAGCGCTTCTTTTTGATTATAATAATAATAATAATAATTAGCGCTTCTTTTTTGATTATAATAATAATCAGCCTTGATAGATGGTGGACAGTTTCTTAGTTTAAAGCAGAGGCATAAGGTCAGAGATATATATACTGAAGAAGGTGGCTGTGTAGGCAGAATGTTTTGATAATAAAGATACATGTCTTACTCATCGATGTGTTTGTATTGTATACTATTTATAATGATACAAGTCTGACACAGCAACATTATGGCATCTTGGTACAAGGGATGTTTTCTCCAGCTCTAAGATAAGATAAGATTTCGTTCGGATTTTTAACCCCGGAGGGTTAGCCACCCAGGATAACCCAAGAAAGTCAGTGCGTCATCGAGGACTGTCTAACTTATTTCCATTGGGGTCCTTAATCTTGTCCCCCAGGATGCGACCCACATCAGTTGACTAACACCCAGGTATCTATTTGCTGCTAGGTGAACAGGACAATAGGTGTAAGGAAACGTGTCGAAATGTTTCCACCCGCCGGGAATCGAACCCGGGCCCTCCGTGTGTGAAGCGGGAGCTTTAGCCACCAGGCCACTGCGCCACACCACCAGGCCACCGGGCCTGGTGGTTAGTGGAGCCCGCTTACTTGTGACATAATCCCTGTCTACTATACCTCACTACTCTTTCCACTATATACTGTAAGTCTCTGACCTCATGTTACTTCTGTCAAGGCTGAAGGATTAATCATCTCAAATTACTTCTCTTCTACTGTCTCCTGTGTTATAATTGCCTGTATTTGACTTGAGAAGCCAGCTGCTCAAGTGAAACATTTCAATATTAAAGATACCTAAATGTTGTACATACCGTGCTAGCCATGGCATTATGCCACTCCTCCCCCCCCCCACATACCAAAACAACACATACCATTTAAGATTATAATATATATACTTGCACACTTACTGAGGTTTTAATACCTGGTGCTGTCCCCTTTACACTTAATCACATCCCTCAGCTGTGTAGGAAGACTTTCACTCAAATTCTTGAAGGTTTGTGGAGGTATATTATTCTATGCCTCATGTAGAGCAGCCTCCAGCTGCAGGATGGAGCTGATATCCTTGCCCAGTAAACTTCATTTCACTAATGAGCTGAGGTTCTCAATAGGGTTTAGGTCTGGGGAATTGCCTGGCCAGTCAATAAAGAACCTCATTGCACAGTCCTTAAGCCAGTGAACTACAGATTTGGCATTATGACATGGTGCAGCGTCCTGCATAAAAACCATAGCCCCACACTTGTCAAACGTCTCAGGAAAATTGTCACAAAATAACTCCAGGTAATTATACTGGTTCATATACATGTACTAGTTTTTGGGAGGCACAATGAGTTCACCAACACACTGAGCACTGAAACACCCCCAAACCATGAGTGAGTCTGGGTGTTTGGTGGGTCTAGCGGGTCACTACCTCTGGGCCGGTACACGTCTCCCATGGTTACAGGTGACGGTGAAGGTTGCTTTATCACTCCAAAGTATTTCAGACCACTGCTGAGGACTCCAGTGAAGATACTTTTTTGCATAATCCAGCCTACGTGTCTTCTGTAGCTTGGAGAGGATCGTTTTCTTAACCTGACAGTGACTACTGTAGCCCAGTTCTGACACACGTCTGTTAACAGTTCTTAAAGCCCTCTGAGAGAAGATGTGAGTTCTTTTCTTTCAATTCTCTAGTAGTTATCTTAGGTGTACTCTCTAAATGCTTCTTTAACACAGTTAAGGTATGAACATATGTCTTCTCTGAGGGGCCAGGCCGAGGTTTGGCATTCGGTAACTCTACACCACCACAAGCCTTGAAACGCTGCACCCAGTTCCTCACTGAACGCTCACCCACACCAACATTCTCCACTATTCTTTCATCTGGTGCCCAGCTTTGTGACGCCGTATGATTTGAGCTATCGTTTCAGGTGTTACAGACTTCCTTTTACCCATAATCAAACATGTATAGCCCCAAAACCAAAGGGAACACCGGACAAAAGGTGGGGCGGATAAAATACAAAAGTGCAACACTTCCTCTCACCATGGCAGCCACGTGAGCACCGAGGAGTCACTGTGGAGTATGGTGGCAGACCGTGATTTCATGCTAACGGCTGCTACCCAGCATAATACACTGACGAAAAAAGACCCCCCCCCCTGTATGGTAGACCTTTGATTTTCGTCACGGCATTATGCCGGGGCACTCACCTGGCATAATGCCGTGACTAGCACTGTATGTCTTACTCATCAACTAGTCGATATTGTCTATTATGTATAATATAATAAGTACTGTATATGGTATTTCATTTGCAAAACACAATACAGTTCAGAAGTGCTAGCATATATATTTATTTTAGTTACCAGAGGACTGGTCTAATATTTACTGTAGGGGTTGGTCAGACCTCAACCTTTATTTTAATTTCTAAAATATAAGCAAGTTATCCATACCCTAGCCAGAATAGTTTTTGCTTGTCCAATAATCATTTATTAGGTTAATTTACGTTGGTTAGGTTATACTATTAAGTTAGGTTACATTAGGCTACTTTAAGCTACTTTCAGTTAGGTTGATTTTAGACTGTTATATGGACCTTAAAACGATATATATTGTAGGGTTTTCCAGTGGATATAGATTCATTTTCTGCAAAATTTAAAAAAAAAAAGGGCTTTGTTTAATATTGACTACTGAGACAAAATATACTGTAACCAAATTTTGTTTTTATGCTTTTGCACAAAATACAGTTATCTCGATTGCACAAGTCAGTCAGCACTGGACGATTTAAATTTTAAATTGTCATTAAATTCAAGCCAGCCCTTAAGTAAACATTAACCAGATATTGCTCTGAGTTGACATAGTTGGACATATTATGCATTAACCTGATAACAGTGTACAAGGTGAGACTGGAAAAGACACACATCCAAGCAAACTTGACAGGAAGTACAAAAATCACTTCATTGTATGTTATATTCAAATACAAATTCAAAAGTTTATTTCTTTGTGTAGTCTACAATGTGTAGTTTACATGTAGTAAAATATTGTTAAATACAGTGGACCCCCGCTTAACGATCACCTCCAAATGCGACCAATTATGTAAGTGTATTTATGTAAGTGCGTTTGTACGTGTATGTTTGGGGGTCTGAAATGGACTAATCTACTTCACAATATTCCTTATGGGAAAAAATTCGGTCAGTACTGGCACCTGAACATACTACTGGAATGAAAAAAGTTCGTTAACCGGGGGTCCACTGTACTTTAAAGAAAGCCATTAGCATGCATGAGCATTTTGGTCCGACAAGCATTGCCCTCCCTGGCGGGAAATTGTACCCTTAGTCTCCCGTGTGACAGGCGGGGATATCTAAAAGTGTTTTCTTCTTTCGAATCACCTTACCTCAGTAGGAGATGGCTGGAGGGTTAAAAGAAAAGTGTGAAATTTTGAGAGCATACATCCATATTTTACACCAGCTAGATGAGTGAATTATTTGATGGGATTTTCACCTAATAGTAACCAATGTTTTTAACCCGTAAATGGTCCAAACGTATATATACATTTTTTCAACATTTGAAAGTATGTAAAAAAAGTAGATCTTCTTTTTGTTTTTTTACATTTGAAAATGTGTAAAAAAACTTTGATCTACTTTTTTTTTTTTTGTCATATTTGAAAATATGTAAAAAAAAACGTAGATCTACTTTTGTAGCACTACACATGTGAACGTAGATCTGCTTGGACCGTTTACAGGTTAATCTATAGTAATAAGATTACAGGATTTTAATTTTCATGAAATTGTAGGTCTATATTGTTTTGTGTAGATTAGCTATGTAAAAAAAATTTATACAGTATACTATTTGCAAATACAAATATTTTTAAAAATCTAAAGTGCTTGGTGGGGTCTGACAAAGACCCCATTATGACTTTGAGTAATTCCATAAAAAAATGTAAATCTATTGATTAGCTTGTTTAATTTTTTGTCTAGAATGTACAGTAGTTATGGTATACTCTAGCTACACAGTTTATATTTCAACTTTAATACTGTAATTATACTCAGCTTATGCTCAATATAATATACTGTGTGCAAAAGTGACATTTATAATGACTTAACCTAGGATATTTAAAAAAATTCTCAAAATGATTGTGATCATTTAGGGAATACAATTTAGTTATCATGCAGACAAACAAACATATATCGGTGGTGTCAGATGAAGTCAATGACTTCAAATCACTGATGTCAGTGAGTTATCCAGGTGGCAGGTTCACTGGTTTGTTAAAATTTAACCATTGGCTATCCAACAAGCTTCTGGCAAGTGAAATGTTGCACAATTAAATGTCACATTAGTTGCATTTGTACCCTTTTACTTAACATAATTTAGGGTTAAGTTATGTTAGGTTACTGCTTGCTGATAGTTTTACTAAACTTATGTAGAGTATGGGAGAACTTCAGAATTAGGAAATTATCAGACTGACTAATTGATGACTTAGGAGCATTGGTGAGATCACTTGCCTTCTGTCAGGTGGGGAAACTGATCTACACTACCTGAATCTTCAGGTTTAGCTGAGAGAGTTGAACTACAGTTCCTTGACTTACTAAATACCTAGCTGAAAAAGTTGACTGCAGTTCCTGGACCTTCTGCATGCCTAGCTGAGGAGGTAGAGCTGCAAATCATGGGCTTGGTACATACCTAGTTATTTGAGTAAGACTGGGCTGCAGTTGATAAACATAAGTTTGAGCCTTCACCCATCCTTGCAATTAATGACCTACATGATTTTGGTGCATCATGAAAGGTAAAAAAAAAAAGTTGAGGAAGGCTGACAAATAGATTGGGAAGCAGGGATAGATGGTTGTTAGCATGTGGTAGACCTGAGAGCATGTGAAGAGATGATGGCTTTTAAGTTAAGGAGGAAGTGAGGAAGAATGTAATTTGTTTTCTTGAAAATATATACTGTGGAAGTTAACTAAGTATTGGCAGAGAGCCTGCATTGTTTCTCTAAGGAAAAATAGGACAACAGAGAGTGCAAAATTTATAGAGAAATAAGCCTAACAAGTATACTGGATAAAGTGCACCATTGGATTATTATTGAAAGGGTTAGAGGTAACATAACAAAAAAGTAGAAATACAAAAGAGAAAGGAAAATTTAGGAAGGGTAGGGGATGTGTAGACCAAGTATTCATACTGAAATTGCACAAATTGAGAAATTCTGCAATACAATATACTGATCCTCTTTGATCAAGGAATATATCTTATTTTTTTGTATGTATTGATTTGTAATGCTTAAAAGTTAACCTAGCTGACATTTTTTAATGTATAGTTTTATGCATTTAAAAGCATTTTAATTTGTAATTCATCCCTATTTCTTTCAGCAATGAGTGTAACAACAGATGTACCAGATGATGAGCTTACCATCCCACGTGCTGCCATGAATAAAATGATAAAGGAACTGCTTCCAAATGTTCGTGTAGCAAATGAGGCACGTGAACTTATTCTAAACTGTTGCACAGAATTCATTCATCTCTTGTCCTCTGAAGCTAATGAGATATGCAATCAACAACAGAAGAAAACTATAAATGCAGAGCATATATTAATGTGTGAGTACAGTAGTACATATTGCTACCATGTTAGCTTTAGCATTTGTCATTTCTGATTCTCAAAGTGCATTATAAGCACTTTGGTCTCTTGATTCTTTCTGTCACTTTATACTCTGCATTCAGATTTGAATCCATCCCCTTTCAAAGTTTATTCTCTATAAGGATTACAATGCTGAGTTTACAGAAATTTGGTTATTGTTTGGTTTACATGTAGTAAAATTGAGATTACAGAGTGTACCACTAGAACGCTTAGCATGGCTAGGCATTTCGGGCATACTTAGTTTTATTCTTAAATGTAAAATATTACAAATTATGAGGTAAGTTGGTATTATGGCTAAGTGACTAAATACTATTTTGTGAGTTTAGCAATGTGAATGCTTTTGTTTTGGCACAGTATATAGTTTCAGTATTGGAGTATCACAGGATTCATTATTTTAAGACTGAGATTAATATTTCTGTTTATGGTCAAATGAGTGAGCGAGTGTAAGTGTGAACCACCAGGTGGTATTCGTGAAGTTAGTTGACGGGGTGTATCAGGGAGATAAGATGTTTTCTAATGGTAGTTTTGAAGGTGATGAATGTGTCTGCAGTTCTAGAGTTCTCAGGTAGGGTATTCCAGATTTTAGGGCCTTTGACATACATTGAATTTTTGTAAAGGTTTAGTCGGACACGGGGAATGTCGTAGAGATGTTTGTTTCTGGTGTTATGCCTGTGGGTTCTGTCACAACTATCAAGAAAGCGTTTTAGGTCAAGGTTGATATTAGAGTTTAGTAAATACATAAGTTGTCTTTGGTTAAGTTCTTAGTCATCCATTTTAATCAGCAACAATCTGGTTACTTTATCTTTAATATATACATATGGCACCAATTCTGCCTTACCCTCCTAATTAATCTTTAATTTATACATATGCTGTCAATTTTGCTTTTTTGTTTAACACTTTGGCTGTTTCCCACTGAGGTCAAGTGACCCAAAAACAAAGAAAAAACTTTCATCATCATTCAACACTCTCACCATCACTCATGCATAATCAGTCTTTGCAGAGATGCTCAGATATGACAGCTTAGACATCCCTCCATAATGCCAATATCCCAAACCCCTCCTTTAAAGTGCAGGCGTACTTCCCATTTCCAGGACTCAAGTCTGGCTTACCAGAATTCTGCATTATCCTCGTAATTAATCTTTAATTTGTATGTATGGAACCAATCCTGCCTTATGCTTCTAATTAATTTTTAATTTATACTTATTGTACCAGTTATACCTCACCATCCTAATCTTTAATTTATATGTATGATACCAATACTTTCTTACCCTCCTAATTATCTTTTATGTCTTAAACTTAGTGCTTTTTTTGTTTTTGTTCTCTCTTTTATTATAACTGACTGATCCACTCATATTTAGCCCATTCTATAAATACAGAAATTTTGTTTTAACACACCAGCTGTCTCCTGCTAGGGTAGAGTGACCCAGTGAAGGAAATCCATTTACCATCACTAAGTCCTAGGTAATGTGCAACACACCTGGTTGTCAATATAATGTGCAACACACACCTGGTCATTAAGGTAATGTGCAACACACACCTGGTCATGAGCATATTTGATAGGAGTGAATGGAGACAAATGGTTTTTAGGACTTGCCGTGCTGTTGGAGTGTGAGCAAGGTAACATTTATGAAGGGATTCAGGGAAACCGGGAGGCCGGAATTGAGTCCTGGAGATGGGAACTACAGTGTCTGCACTCTCAAGGAGGGTGTTAATGTTTCAGTTTTATAACTGTAGTGTAAGCACACCTCTGGCAAGACAGCGATGGAGTGAATAATGATGAAAGTTTTTTTTTTTCGGGCCACCTTGCCTTGGTGGGAAACGGATTGTAGATGAAGGAGGCTTTAGAATGGGTAGGGATGTGTAGATCAAGTGTTTACATTGAAACATATACAGTATGTGAACAGTATTTAGATAAAGGTAGAGAAGTTTTCATTGCATTTATGGATTTAGGAAAGGCATATGATAGGGTGGATAGGGGAGTAGTGTGGCAGATGTTGCAAGTGTATGGAATAGGTAGTAAGTTACTAAATGGTGGTTGACTAGGCAAGCACCAGACAAGCTTGGCCCATGGCCGGGCTCCGAGAGTAGTGAAACTCTCGAAACTCTTCAAAAGTTCAAAAGTAAGGTATGCTATAAACAGTTTTTATGAGGATAGTGAGGCTCAGGTAGAGTGTGTTACTTTTTGTTGATGATACTGTCCTTTTGGGAGATTCAAAAGAAAAGTTGCGAAGGTTAGTGGATGAGTTTGGGAGGGTATGTAAAGTTAGAAAGTTGAAAGTGAGCATAGATAAGAGTAAGGTGATGAGGTTAACGATTTAGATAAAGAAAAAATGGATATCACATTGGAAGGAGGGAGTATGGAATAGTGAAGGTGTTTAGATATTTGGGAGTTGACTTCTCAGCAGATAGGTTTATGAAGGATAAGGTTAACCATAGAATTCATGAGGGAAAAAAAGTGAGTGGTGCTTTGAGGTATCTGTGGAGACAAAAAACATTATCCATGGAGGTAAAGAAGGAAATGTAAGAGAGTATAGTGGTACTAACACACTTATGTAGGTGTGAAGCATGGATTGTAAGTGCTGCAGTAAGGAGGAGGCTGGAGGCAGCGGAGATGTTGTGTCTAAGGGCAATGTATAGTATAAATATTATGAAGAGAATTTGTAGTGTGGAAATTAGGAGGCGGTGTGGAGTTACTAAAAGTATTAGGCGGAGGGATGAAGACGGATTGTTAAGGTGGTTTTGTCATTTAGAGAGGAGGGAACAAAGTAGAATGACTTGGAGAGCATATAAATCTGTAGGGGACGGAAGGCGGGGTAGGGGTCATCCTCGAAAAGGTTGGAGGGAGGGGCAAAGAAGGTTTTGTTGGCAAGGGGCTTGGTCTTCCAGCAAGTGTGTGTGAGTGTGTTAGGAGTGAATGGAGACAAATGGTTTTTGGGACCTGACAAGCTGTTGGAATGTCAGCAGGGTAATATTTTGTGAAGGGATTCAGGCAAACCGGTTACCCGGACTTGAGTCCTGGTGGGGTTTGAGATATTGGCTGTTTGGAGGGACATCTAAACTGTTGTAACTGAGTGCCTCTGCAAAGACAGTGATTATGTATGAGTGATGGTGGAAGTGTTGAATGATGATGAAATTTTTTTCTTTCTTGTTGGGTTTTTCTTTTTTTCATTTTGGATCACCCTGCCTTGGTGAAAACGGCCAACGTGTTAAAAATAACATGTATGGAGGATTTATATGTGTAAAATATGACTATTTTGTAAAATAATATAGTACACTTTACATAAACTAAGAATATAAACACATGCATGAAGTACATTTTAGACAGGCTTGCCTTTTAAAATGCCAATTTGAAACATATATGGTTGTACTATACAGTACAGTACTGTATATGAAAATTAAAAAAATATCTTTCAAGCTAGATATCATTGTTGCCTATTAATTTCATTATAAATTTAGCTTTGGATAAACTTGGTTTTGGTGACTACCGTGCCGATGCTGAGGCAGTGTTGAAGGACTGTAAAGCTATGGCAGCTAAGAAGAGACGAAAAAGTACACGTCTAGAAAATCTTGGAATCCCCGAAGAAGAACTCCTCAGGCAGCAGCAAGAGCTCTTTGCAAAAGTATGTACAAGATATTCATCACTTCATGTTAACATTGTGCATTTTGTTTCTTATATTCTAATCATTTTTTTTAGCACATCAGCCAATTTTTCATCACGGTAGGATGGTAAGTAACGGATTTAGAAAAAGGATATGATACCATGGATATGGAAGTAATGAGGTAGATGTTGCAAATGTAAAGAATAGGTAGTAGATTACTAAAAGCAGCAAAGAGTTTTTATGCAGTGAGTGGGGCTCAAGTTAGGGTGTATGTAGGAGATAAGAGCACTTATTTTTATTTATTAACACATCAGTCATTTCCCACTGAGGCAGGGCGACCTGTAAAAAAAAGAAGAAACACTTTCATCATCATCATCATTCACTTCATCACTGTCTTACCAGAGATGTGCCTACACTGCAGTTAAAACAAAACTGCAACATATCAACACCCCTCCTTCAGAATGCAGGCACTGTACTTCCCACCTCCAGGACTCAAGTTTGGCTAACCGGTTTCCCTGAATCGCTTCATAAATGTTACTGTGCTCAGATTCCAACTGCACAAAAGGTCATGAAAACCATTCGTCTCCACTTGCTTCTATCTGACATGCTTACGCATGCTTGCAGGAAGTCCAAGCCCCTTGCACACAAAACCTCCTTTACCTCCTCCCTCCGACCTTTCCTTGGACAACCCCTGCCCTGCCTTCCTTCCACTATAGAAGATTTATATGCCCTCCCAGTCATTACACTTCGTTTCGTCCTCTCTAAATGCCCAGACCACCTCAACAACCCCTCCTCTACCCTCTGGATAATAATTTTAGAAACCCAGGCACTTCCTTCTAACTTCCAAGTTACAGATTCTCTGCATTATACATGTATTCACACCACACGTTGTCCTCAGACACGACATCTCCACTGCCTTCAGTCTTTTTCTTGTTGCAATATTCACCACCCATGCTTCACACCCATATAAGAGCATTGGTACAACTGTACTCTCGTACATTCCCCTCTTTGCTTCCATGGATAACGTTCTTTGTCTCCACAGACTCCTTAGTGCTCTACTCATCTTTTTCCCTCATCAGTTCTATGATTCACCTCATCTTTCATAGACCCATCTGCTGACAAGTCCACTCTGAAATACCTGAATACATTCACTTCCTCCATACTCCTTCCCTCCAATTAAATATCCAGTCTTTCACTATCTAAATTTTTTGTTATCCTCATCACCTTCCAAACTTGCTCACTAACCTCTGCAACTTCTCTTCAGAATCTTCCAAGAGCACAGTGTCATCAGCAAAAAGCAACTGTGAGAATTCCAACTTTGTGTTAGATTCTCTCTCTTTTAATACCACACCTCTTGCCAACACCCAAGCATTCACTTACTCTTACAACCCCATCTGTAAATATATTGAACAACCACAGTGACATCACACATCCCTGTCTAAGGCCTACTTTTACTGAGAAATAATCTCCCCCCTACGTACTCTTAACCTGAGCCTCACTATCCCCATAAAAACTCTTACCTTCTTTCAGTAACCTCCCGCCTATTCCATACACTTGCAACATCTGTTACATTTCTTCCCTATCTACCCTAACATATGCCTTTTACAAATTCATAAATGCAATGAAAAACCTCTTTACTCTTATCTAAATACCATTTACCTATGTGCTTCAGTGTAAACACACCCCCTACCCTTCTTAAACCCTCCTTGTTCATTTGTGATCCCGCTCTCCGTATTACTCTTAATTTTTTCAGTAATGACTCTCCACTTTACCAGGTAGTATATACTCACCAGGCTAATTTCCCTATAATTTTTGCACTCTTTTGTCCCCTTTGCCTTTATTCAAAGGAACTATGCTGCTCTCTGCCAATTAATAGGTACCTTCCCCTCTTTCAACCATTCCAAAACTGTGTCCCCCACCTCATCAATCTCAGCTGCTTTATCCCTTTTCATTGTGCCCACTGCCTCGCACACCTCCCCCACACTCAGGGGACCCCAATGGAAATAAGTCAGTTTGTCTGACTTTTTTGGGTTATCCTAGGTTCTCTACACATGCTGCTATGTATGATAATCTATGTACAGTGGACCCCCGCATAACGATGGCATCACATAGCGATTATTTCGCATACCGCTTACTTTAATTGCAAAAATTTTGCCTCGCATACCGCTTAAAAACCCGCTTACCGATTTTCGTCCGAGACGCTTCCAATGTGCGGCCTGAGCCACGCTCACATGTTCCGCTGGTGGCATTGTTTACCAGCCAGCCTCCGCAATAACATCCAAGCATACAATCGGAATATTTCGTATTATTACAGTGTTTTCGGTGCTGTTTCTGGAAAATAAGTGACCATGGGCCCCAAGAAAGCTTCTAGTGCCAACCCTGTGGTAAAAAGGGTGAGAATTAGTATGGAAATTAAGAAAGATTTTGAAGGGTTTGGGGCTAACCCTGAGAAGCCTATGCCAGTTGTGGAATCCATTGTGCCTACTTCAAAAATTAAGGAAATGTGTGCACAGTGGGTTGAACTGCAAACCTTTATGGATGAAAATCACCCTGACACAGCTGTTGCAAGCCGTGCTGGTGACTATTTCAATGACAATGTTGTGGCCCATTTTAGACAAATCGTAAAGGAACGGGAGGTACAGAGCTCTATGGACAGATTTGTTGTGCGACAGAGGTCCAGTGACTCTCAAGCTGGTCCTAGTGGCATTAAAAGAAGAAGGGAAGTAACCCCGGAAAAGGACTTGCTACCTCAAGTCCTAATGGAAGGGGATTCCCCTTCTAAACAGTAAGAAGATAATGCTCTCCCCTCCTCCCATCCCATCAATCATCACCAGATCTTCAATAAAAGTAAGTGTCATGTAAGTGTGCATGCCTTTTTCAGTTTGTGTGTATTAAAATTAACATTTCATGTGGTAAAAAAATTTTTTTTTCATACTTTTGGGTGTCTTGCACGGATTAATTTTATTTCCATTATTTCTTATGGGGAAAATTCATTCACATAACGATTATTTCGCATAACGATTACCCCTCTTGCACGGATTAAAATCGTTAACCGGGGGTCCACTGTAACTGTATTTGTGTATACCTGAATAAACTTACTTTCTTACAACATGCTCTACCTCATTCCTTATCTTCATCAGTGTTTAACAGTTCCTCAAAATATTCCCTCCATCTTTCCAATACTTCCAACTCTCCATCTAATAGCTCTCCTCTCCTATTTTTCACTGTCATATCGATTCATTCCCTAGGCTTTCTCAACTTATTAATCTCACTCCAAAACTTTTTCTTATTCTCAGGAAAATTTGTTGATAGCATCTCACTCACTCTCTCACTATTTTGCAATAAAAAACTAGATTTTAAGCAGGAATGTGTGATGTTACCGTTGTTGTTTAGCGTATTTATAGAGTGGACTGTAAAAGAAGTGAATGCTAATGTGCTGGGGAGGTGAAGGATTAATATACACAGCCTCTCCTCACTTAGCGACGTGCTTGTTTACTGATCATTCGGACTTACGACCAGCTCTCCAACCATATGCAAACCTAAATAATGTATATTAGAACTGATTTCCTGTATTCTGTTTATTACAGTATGCAATAAACTACTGTTTAAACATGTAAAAAATATACCAGAAATGTTATAAATGGTGCAAATGTGACATTAAAAAAATATCTAAAGATGATTGACACAAGCCCACTACCAGTATAGGATGCTCCTCACTTAACGACGGGGTTCTGTTCCTTAGAGTAGGTCAGTAAGCAAATTGGTCATTTAGCAAAGAGCATGCTATACTGGTAGTGGGCTTGTGTCAACCATCTTTGATGATGACAAATTTCTTTTGGAAAATTCTGAGCAGAGGTTGCAGAATCTGGTGAATTAATTTGGGAGGGTATGTAAAAGAGGGAAATTAATAGCAAACATAGAAAAGAACATGGTGACAAATAGTACAATGAAAAGTCTAAGCAATGAAAGATTGGCTATCGGATCGGGAGGAAGGGGTACTGAGAAAGTTAGTGTATTTAGGTTTTTGGGAGTGGATACACAGAAGATAGGGAAATGAAAGACTAGATGACCTATAGAATAGATGTGGAGATGAAGGTAGGTGGTATGTTGAGGTTTCTGTGGAAAGAAGAAAGATTATTACAGTGGCAAAATAAAGGGGAGAGAGAGGAATGTACTCTAGAGGAATCAGTACTCTTTTCTGGATGTGAGGTAATGGCTTTAAACTTTGCAGCGAGGAGGTTGCTAAATGCAGTGAAAACGTCATGTGTGAAAACATTGTGCAGTGTGAATCTTGTGCAGAGAAGTCAAAGTAAAGAAATTAGGAGATGATGCATAGTTACCAAAGGTATAATTTAGAGGGCTGGGGTGGTTGTTTAGGTGGTTTGGTTATTTAAAGATATGGAGAAGGCTAGGATAAACTAGAGGGTATGTACATTTGGAATGGAAGGAAGGGTTAGAGGGAAAACTAAAGGATATGAGTTCTAGGTTTGTGTGAGCATGTTAGTTTGGAATGAGTGTAGATCATTTTTTTTTTTTTAGCATTGTGTGGTATTTAAGTGTGAGCTAGGTAACATTTGTGAAGGAATTCAAGGAAAACCAGATAGCTAGATTTAAATCAGGAGGTGGGTAATACAGTTCCTGCACTCTAAAGGAAAAGTGGGGATATTCCAGTTTGGAGAGTCATTTGAATTTTGATGTCTCTGTACTTCTGGCAAGACAGCTGTTCAATGAATAATGGTTCATGTGCTGTATTCCCTATTTTCAGTCATCCTACCTAACCTAACCTTTATCGGAGATAACCACTGTGTTACAAAGCATTTATAATGGAGGTTTGTCTTAATATATTGTTGCAAGAAACTAAAGCCATTGAATTATTTATTTGTAGGCCCGGCAAGAACAAATGCTGGTGGAGCAACAACAGTGGCAGATGTTACAGGCTCAGGCAGCAGCAGCTCAACAACAACAGCAAGAACAACAAACTATTGATGACGATGAGGACTACTCCTAAAGTCTTTTACCTATTGTATTGCCAATAGTATTTGCCTCTAAATTTTCTAATGCTATGTTTTATAAGATTAAGCTTGTCCATTACTTGTTTTCATTTAGTTTAAATTGCATGCAGTACTGTATTATTGTTGGTTGATAAATATTTGGTGCATGTGTGATAAGCTCCATATTATTTTTGGAAAACATAAGAAATGTTGACTATTTTTTAACTCTGTTCTTCCTTTTAGCCATCACACATTTTCAATTTTTACCCCATTGTGACCTTTTGTTACTTATGTTGGCTGTGGTAGAATATATATTGTTATATCCCAGATTTTTCTCAAGAAGAGATGCATTCATGCAGATAAAGCATTTTTAACTTAATTGTTAAATGAAATTACTGGTTCTATAGTTGAAATACTATACTATACATATATGGAGTATTGTTGTTTTAAAATTCATCTTAGATTAAAATATGGGGTTTTGTGACGAAGTGGGATTTGTTTTAAATAAAAATCGCTTAGTTAATTTCTCCAGAAATCATTTCAGCACAGACTCGAAAAGATTTAATGCTTTGTTGTGAATACACAGTAATGTGTAATGCATTCTGGTCATATTACAGAGGATTAGGTATTGCACTTTGTTTTTCTGATGGCTTATTTTTATTATTTATAATTAGAAAACGAAGGATATTCTGAATATATTTAACACATTTTTCCTGCTTTTTTTCCATCCTTTCCGACAAGTGCCTCCAACCCCTTGAAAACGGGGAAACAATATAATGATAGTGACTAAAAGTAGTGAGATATTGCTGCTTCATAAATGATGTTGGTTTTTAATTCTATTAATTGGATCATCTAAAATATTCAGGTGACTTACTAACTGAATTAAAAACATCAGTATCAGGAACAAGAAGTTGGCAAGTCTGGATGTGACCTCCTTGGTCACATAGATTCCTGTGGACCAAAAAGGTACACAACAACCCATCTATATATATATATTGTCCACTTAGAATTTTTTGTAAATTTCAGTTGTGTCAGAAACAATAACAAGTTCTATAGACAGTGTTAAATAAAGTATTAGAATGGGTTTACTCATCATTGCAGTTCTTGCTAACTTGTTCATGGTACAAGTAGTGTGACTTTATTATGTTACTTAGATGATATACTTATCATCCCCACCCCTTAGAAGAATGAACGGCCCATCCATTTTACCCTAGAAATATCAGCAAATAATGAGATCCCTTTCTTTGATGTCCTTGTACACACACATCAGTCCACACTGAAGTTCCAGGCTTTTCATCATCCCACCAACAGAATGTTCTTCATTTCTGTTAACACTACAAAATTTGCTAGGTGTTCATGGAATAACAATTATTTTCACATTTCCTTGGAGCAAACTATGGTACAGGCAGGGACAACTCATGGTGAGTGAGTCATAAAACTCTAGACCAATGAGTTCAATCCCCGCCCATACTATGGTTTGTTTGCAATTGTGTCATTACAATTTCTTGAGTTTCTTGGAGCATGTGAAAAGAGCTTTTACTATACTCAACCCACCCAGAACAGAAACCAACACTAACTCTTTCATCATTCTTCCTAACAACAGTGTAGCTGAGAATGTTATAAAGGCTTTATTTACACAAACCATCCGAGTACCAACAGCCAAAACCACCAAGACCAAAACAGATAGTCTTGACAATAGTGATGGTGGCATTTACACATTAGAGGCTGCTAGGTTTATGTAGGTAAAACATGAACAAGTTTAATTACACATATTGCGGAACATAAATACACTTACACTAATAAGCAATGTTTGTGTCTTTCATCATAACTTTCATAATCATCTCATGAAGGACACAGAATTATAAAACAATCTAAGCTTTGTAAGAAGAGATGTCTGAAAGGTTCTCTCATATCAGTCACAGACACAATCACTCAACATAGCAATAGCTTCAGCATCTCGGAGGTATTTGCAAGAATCATCTTAATACACCACAACACTTCTATCATTTAACATACTGTATATGATTATTTTATACTTTGTTAACTACCTTTTACTTTAAACCCAATGATCTTTGTTGTCATTACCTGCTATTTCATGTCATCTTTCTGTATATGTACTCTCTGTTCTCTCCTGATATCTACATATGTTGAGGCTCAATAAAGCTCCTGGCGAGTGTAACATAACCTAAATAAAATATTAAAACCTTACAAATGTGTCCATCTACCTAAATTGACTGTGTATACATATACCATTCATACTCTCGTACTTCATTTTTTGATGAGCCAACTCCATTCCTCTCATATAGGTTTGGTACTGAACTTCTTTAATTAAAACTCACATGTCATATTATAGTTTCATAGTATGGAGTATGTGTGTTGGACACTGCTAAGTATCAACTTAAACCAATGTATGTTTGTATATACCTTTAGCTGGCAGGACAGACATTGACTGAGGGATGGTATATGTTTCCTTTTTTGCATCAGTCTACCTTGGTGGAAGAATGCCTTGGTGATAAAAAAAATTTTAGGATAATATACACTACTCTCTTTGTCGATATTCTTAGCATTAACGTGTGTACTGTACTTATCTAGCTGTGTTTGCAGGAATGGTCAATACTTCTGGCCCCTGCCTCTTAACTTTAATAAACTTTTTTTTTCCCCAATTCATGGCCTCCACGACCAGGTCATATCTACTCATAAAAACTGTACATAATGGTTTGCACATCTAGTGCAACATTTTTACTCACCTCCCTGAGGCTGGGAACAAATTCTTGTAAGCACTACTATAGTTTGTCTATGGCTTTAGCTACTATCTGTGTCCTTGGCTTCATCTCCTTGTATATCAAACTGCCTGTCTCTATTTACTGTCTGGATATGCAAGTATTGTGTATGAGTGTGCTGTATGTTTGAAGCTTTGGACAGACGTGCTGTACCTGTTTGATATTGTACATAATGTAACTAAAGAAAAGGATCTATGCATCAAAATGCATTTATCTTACATTGGTGGAAAATAACCAGTACTGTATATTAAAAAATCTCTTCCTCTTTAGGTGGCTATCCCTGGTGTATATTAATTTGTAGGTTTTAGTAATTTTTATTATTTACACAATTTCCAAGCCTTAATTATCACAGTAACTTGTGATAATAATATGGTTTAATTTTGAAACAAGTTTAAACATTTACACAATATTACTCATTTTCTCAAATTTTATCAAAATTTTTGCTGTACAATACTGCCATTAGTTTTAATATCTTCATATATCAAAGTTTCTTATGATGAAAAGAAGTTTGTTATTCTTTACAAAGCATCCCATAGATTTACTTTAGGTTTGACTGGTAAGTAAAAATATTTTGCTTGAAGTAAATAATTGTTTACTCAGCTGGACAACATAAATGTATGATGTTTATTGCTGGAAGATACATTGTTTATTCTAAGTAATGAGATCAAGGTTATAAGTGAGAATTTGAGAACTGTTCATTGAATTTCCATATGTATATTTAGGGAACTAATACAGTTACAATATAAGACTCTTGTTACTGCTTTGCTTTCAGAGTTCATTATTTTATACTGTAAATTTTGTGATGTTCTGTTGCATAAGAAATCTAAACTTCTTCTTCTTTCAACACACCAGCCGTATCCCACCGAGGCGGGGTGGCCCAAAAGGAAAAACAAAAGTTTCTCCTTTCATATTTAGTAATATATACAGGAGAAGGGGTTACTAGCCCCTTGCTCCTGGCATTTTAGTCGCCTCTTACAACACGCATAGCTTACGGAGGAAGAATTCTGTTCCACTTCCCCATGGAGATAAGAGGAAATAAACAAGAACAAGAGCTAGTAAGAAAATAGAAGAAAACCCAGAGGGGTGTGTATACATATGCCTGTACATGTATGTGTAGTGTGACCTAAGTGTAAGCAGAAGTAGCAAGACGTACCTGAAACCTTGCATGTTTATGAGACAGAAAAAACACCAGCAATCCTACCATCGTGTAAAACAATTACAGGCTTACGTTTTACACTCACTTGGCAGGACGGTAGTACCTCCCTGGGCGGTTGCTGTCTACCAACCTACTACCTAGGAAGAAATCTAAACACCTGTTTTTATTTAATCTGTTTTTATAATATAAATTATGTAATAAAATATTGACTATTGTACAGTAAACTCTCGATTTAACAGACTGGGGAAAATGGGACAATATCCACTGTCAATTGATTCAGAAATAATGGACAAAATCTGTTGTTTACACAATTCACTATTTTTACAATGACAGGAAAACAATCGTATCTCTGTCCACAATCACCATTACCAGTTACTCGCTCCCCCATATTAGTCGTTCAATCGAGGATTTACTGAAGTATTTAAAGGGAATAAATTTCTGTATGATGTAGCACGTAATGAAAGTAGTTTGTTAGATTATATATTGGTGGATAAAAGGTTGATGGGTAGGCTCCAGGATGTACATGTTTATAGAGGGGCAACTGATATATCGGACCATTATTTAGTTGTAACTACAGTTAGAGTAAGAGGTAGATGGGACAAGCGGAAGGTTGCAACAACAAGTAAGAGAGAGGTGAAAGTGTATAAACTAAGGGAGGAGGAAGTTCGGGTGAGATATAAGCGACTATTGGCAGAAAGGTGGGCTAGTGCAAAGATGAGTAGTGGGGGGGTTGAAGAGGGTTGGAATAGTTTTAAAAATGCAGTATTAGAATGTGGGGCAGAAGTTTGTGGTTATAGGAGGGTGGGGGCAGGAGGAAAGAGGAGTGATTGGTGAAATGATGAAGTAAAGGGTGTGATAAAAGAGAAAATGATAGGCTTATGAGAGGTTTTTACAAAGCAGAAGTGTTATAAGAAGAGCAGAGTATATGGAGAGTAAAAGAAAGGTGAAGAGAGTGGTGAGAGAGTGCAAAAGGAGAGCAGATGATAGAGTGGGAGAGGCACTGTCAAGAAATTTTAATGAAAATAAGAAAAAATTTTGGAGTGAGTTAAACAAGTTAAGAAAGCCTAGGGAAAGTATGGATTTGTCAGTTAAAAACAGAGTAGGGGAGTTAGTAGATGGGGACAGGGAGGTATTAGGTAGATGGCGAGAATATTTTGAGGAACTTTTAAATGTTGAGGAAGAAAGGGAGGCGGTAATTTCATGCACTGGCCAGGGAGGTATACCATCTTTTAGGAGTGACGAAGAGCAGAATGTAAGTGTGGGGGAGGTACGTGAGGCATTACGTAGAATGAAAGGAGGTAAAGCAGCTGGAACTGATGGGATCATGACAGAAATGTTAAAAGCAGGGGGGGATATGGTGTTGGAGTGGTTGGTACTTTTGTTTAATAAATGTATGAAAGAGGGGAAGGTACCTAGGGATTGGCGGAGAGCATGTATAGTCCCTTTATATAAAGGGAAGGGGGACAAAAGAGATTGTAAAAATTATAGAGGAATAAGTTTACTGAGTATACCAGGAAAAGTGTACGGTAGGGTTATAATTGAAAGAATCAGAGGTAAGACAGAATGTAGGATTGCGGATGAGCAAGGAGGTTTCAGAGTGGGTAAGGGATGTGTAGATCAAGTGTTTACATTGAAGCATATATGTGAACAGTATTTAGATAAGGGTAGGGAAGTTTCTATTGCATTTATGGATTTAGAAAAGGCATATGATAGAGTGGATAGGGAAGCAATGTGGCAGATGTTGCAAGTATATGGAATAGGTGGTAAGTTATTAAATGCTGTAAAGAGTTTTTATGAGGATAGTGAGGCTCAGGTTAGGGTGTGTAGAAGAGAGGGAGACTACTTCCCGATAAAAGTAGGTCTTAGACAGGGATGTGTAATGTCACCATGGTTGTTTAATATATTTATAGATGGGGTTGTAAAAGAAGTAAATGCTAGGGTGTTCGGGAGAGGGGTGGGATTAAATTATGGGGAATCAAATTCAAAATGGGACGTGACACAGTTACTTTTTTGCTGATGATACTGTGCTTATGGGAGATTCTAAAGAAAAACTGCAAAGGTTAGTGGATGAGTTTGGGAATGTGTGTAAAGGTAGAAAGTTGAAAGTGAGCATAGAAAAGTGTAAGGTGATGAGGGTATCAAATGATTTAGATAAAGAAAAATTGGATATCAAATTGGGGAGGAGGAGTATGGAAGAAGTGAATGTTTTCAGATACTTGGGAGTTGACGTGTCAGCGGATGGATTTATGAAGGATGAGGTTAATCATAGAATTGATGAGGGAAAAAAGGTGAGTGGTGCGTTGAGGTATATGTGGAGTCAAAAAACGTTATCTATGGAGGCAAAGAAGGGAATATATGAAAGTATAATAGTACCAACACTCTTATATGGATGTGAAGCTTGGGTGGTAAATGCAGCAGCGAGGAGACAGTTGGAGGGAGTGGAGATGTCATATCTAAGGGCAATGTGTTGTGTAAATATTATGCAGAAAATTCGGAGTGTGGAAATTAGGAAAAGGTGTGGAGTTAATAAAAGTATTAGTCAGAGGGCAGAAGAGGGATTGTTGAGGTGGTTTGGTCATTTAGAGAGAATGGATCAAAGTAGAATGACATGGAAAGCATATAAATCTATAGGGGAAGGAAGGCGGGGTAGGGGTCGTCCTCGAAAGGGTTGGAGAGAGGGGGTAAAGGAGGTTTTATGGGCGAGGGGCTTGGACTTCCAGCAAGCGTGCATGAGCGTGTTAGATAGGAGTAAATGGAGGCGAATGGTACTTGGGACCTGACGATCTGTTGGAGTGTGAGCAGGGTAATATTTAGTGAAGGGATTCAGGGAAACCGGTTATTTTCATATAGTCGGACTTGAGTCCTGGAAATGGGAAGTACAATGCCTGCACTTTAAAGGAGGGGTTTGGGATATTGGCAGTTTGGAGGGATATGTTGTGTATCTTTATACGTATATGCTTCTAAGCTGTTGTATTCTGAGCACCTCTGCAAAAACAGTGATAATGTGTGAGTGTGGTGAAAGTGCTGAATGATGATGAAAGTATTTTCTTTTTGGGGATTTTCTTTCTTTTTTGGGTCACCCTGCCTCGGTGGGAGATGGCCGACTTGTTGAAAAAAAAAAAAAAATTCTGTAAAATGGATATGGTTATTTAGCAAAAATAATGCTAAATTTGAGATTAAAATTCATCTTTAAAGAGGGAGAGGGAGGCTGATAAGGGCAGTTGCAGTGGATAGATAAAAGGTTGTTTTGCCCTAATTGTAATAATAATGGACATTTCTGTAGCCTTTGAACTTTATCCATCATTTAAGATTCAAGTGACCTGTGTTTCCAAAGTTTATTAAATCGAGGATTTACCTTATGTAGTTCGTGCCATCAGTTGTTTGTTCAGGGTATTTCAGATTACTGTACTGTAGTTTTTTAATTTGTAGCTGATGTTAATATGATGAAAAAGTGTCATGGTAAAGCAATAATTATCTTGGATTAGCAAGATAACAGTATGATTTTGGCATACAGTGGTACCCCGAGTTTCATACAGCTCCCTGTCGTGGGTGCTGACATCCCAACTCGAACAGTTATGTAAGTGTATTATTGTATGTGCTTTTGTAAGTGCATTTTCGGGGGTCTGAAACGGATTAATATAATTTACATTATTCCTTATGGGAACAAATTCGTTCATTAACGGCACTCAAACAGCCTTCTGGAATGAATTGTGGCCAAAACTCGGGGTACCACTGTACCTTTGTTAGACAGAAATCCCCTTTCACCTTTACATATCAGCGTTTTCCTTAGCCAAGCACTTGAATAGTGCAGTGATACTACCCACAATAATATATTTAAATTGAGATACCTACTTGCCTCGGTGGGAGACGGCCGACTTGTTGAAAAAAAAAAAAAAAAAAAAAACCTACTTGCTGCTATGAAAGAGTGACAGAAAGTTTTAGGAGACAAGTTCATATACAGGAGGCCCCTGCTTATACAGCAGGTTAGGTTCCGAGCTACTGCTGTAAAGGGAAAATTGCTGTTAAGTGAATCATGGCATTTTCTCACTTTCAAATACATATAAAAGCCTGATAACATGTTTACACTGCCATATATTAAGTGAACAATAGAGCTAGTCCTATCAAATGCATATACAATACACATATTATTTCTTCTTTCAAAAAACTGGCCGTATCCCACCGAAGCAGGGTGCCCCCCCCCCAAAAAAAAAAAAATCTCCTTTTATCTTTAGTAATGCATACAGGAGAAGGGGTTACTAGCCCCTTACTCCCAGCATTTTAGTCACCTCTTATGACACGCCTGGCTTATGGAGGAAGAATCCTGTCCCACTTCCCCATGGAGAACACTCATTACTTATCTTAAAATATTTTTGTCCTTAGCTTTCAGTAAGTGGTGAATATATTTTTTTTTGTAGGAAGTCTGAATAAATGAGAAATGGGTATAATTGAAAACCGCTGCATTAGTGAAATGCTGTAAAGCGAAGTGCTGTAAATTGGGGCCCACCTGTACCTTGCCCTGCCCAAAATTCTTACCTAGAACATTACAGTTGTGAATTGACTGCATTTATCACTTTTCAACGTTTTTGTTATTAATTGTTTAGCATTTCACATTCTTTCATTCTTCAGTATAATAACTAGTAACTTTGTCACTCATAAAATGCGACATTATACGTTAGTCATGTTTATAAGTTTTAAATCTCCATTTTATTTCAGTACAAAAAATGATATACAGAACCTCAGTATTTGTATGGATTTCTTTCCATTTATGTTTGATATAACCATCTCCATCCTTATCAAAGCTCATTACCTCCCATTCCCCAGGTATTGTATGATTTATCTGGTGTTTGGAAGTACATGTATAGTATGCATTAGGATGGGATTCCTTCAAAGGAAGCTATCCTCCCCTTCCTCACATATGGATTTAGCACCTTCCCATGAATAAAATAAAAGTAATTGGGATGGCTTCCGGTTAGCCAGACTGGAGTCCTGGAAATGGGAAGTACAGTGCCTACACTTTAAAGGAGGGGTTCGGGATATTGACAGTTTGGAGGGACTTCTAAACTGTTGTATCTGAGCGCCTCTGCAAAGACAGTGATTATGTATGAGTGAGGTGAAAGTGTTGAATGATGAAAGTATTTTCTTCTTTGGGGATTTTTCTTTCTTTTTGGGTCACCCTGCTTCAGTGGGAGATGGCCGACTTGTTGGAAAAAAAAAAATCGGGATAGCATGGAATGTTAGCTGATGTGGGGTAAGTATGAAGGAAATAAAGGATGTCTTGAGTGTGGTTGGGAAAAGTGTAAATATTAGGGAAGGGGGGCAGTTGTGGTAACATGTATTGAACAATAATATTGAGGAAGCAAGGGATGCAGATAAGGAAAGGTGGAGTTACTTGTCGTCTGTCTTGTTAATTCTCTTCAGTTCTATGTACTCCTTGACTTACGTTTACTGGGCAGAAGTTTAGTTACAGAAGTTTAGGGGCCAGAAACTGAGAAAGCAGCAGAAAAATACAAAATATCAACATCAGTCAACAAGAAACACATTTTCAGTTTAAAAATAAATTCTCCACAGAAAATTAATAAAATATTTTCATATAAAAGATTTTAATGAAATGTACAGAATGAAATGAAGCAAATACTGTAATAATATGAAAATTTTTCACTAAAATGCTTTTTTATTAAAACCAGGATAAGCTGAGTGCCAAAAGAAAATTGGCACAGGGTGCCACAGTCCTTTGAGCTGGCTCCGCTATTGGGACTGAATCATGGCTACTGGCCCCTCCTTGATCTTCAGTTGGCCAACATTACTGGTTCACGGCTTCTTGGCCTGACATATCTAATTGTAGAACTGTACACTGGGGTTTACCTCCACCACTTCTCTATCTAGCTCATTCCACTTTCATACTGCTCAGAGAATAAAGCATCTGTTCCTGATGTTCCTATGGTTTATGTGTTTTCACTTTCCATCTTTCCACTCTTGACCTTGTGCCTCTCCTTCCAGTATCTCTAGTGTGTCTGAAATCCTTCTTAGTATTTTGTACATACGGTAGTTATTGTGTCTCACCCTGTCATTCTCTTTTCCAAGGTGGTTAGGTTTAATCATATTAGTCTCTTATAGTTCAAACCACTTTCTGTATGAACATTACAGGTTCAGCACTTTCCCCTGATTATACTATATCTCTAGCCACTTTGTTAAGGGACTGATCTAGTAGCAAATCTCTGCACCTTTTATAGCTTCTAAACATGGTTTATGAAGTGTGGGCTTCATGCTAGTGCTGCACACTGTATAATATATCACAGTTCTAGAAGGCCTTCTCTTCAAGGGAGGTTCCTTGATGCCGATGAAAGTTTTTTGATCTGGGGAGATGCATCAATTCTTTTGAAGTGCTATTGATATAATGATTTAAAATTTCTATGATTCAAACCTCCTTTTTGCCTCTGGCACTTTGACTTCTACAGTTTAGTAATTCCCAATGATTATAATAATCATTTCCTTGTGAATCTATAGAAAATAAATTTTGCACAAGGGAAACATTCAGAAATTTATGCAAGGGATTGTGTAAGAAGACACTCTTTAAAATGAAGATGGGCTATGTTGGTCCTTTTTTTGATGACCACCCTTGTGGCTTAGTGCTTCTTTTTTATTACAATAATTTGATGACCACAAAGGACTCCTAATACAAAGAATTAGAGCTGCCCTCTCTCTACTTGGACTGAATCTGCTTGGGCCTCAAAGAATAACTTTTTACTGTAGAGGTTTGACTGTTAAAACTTTGATAACGAGTCTTCATGATCTATTTATGTAGTCCTCAAAATGTTAATACTATTATCATTGGAGGCATTCCCCTCAAGGAAGGTATCTCAGTCAGGTCCAAATCTGACTTCCCATTCCTTGAATCAAACCTGACTGCATCCCATTCCTTCAGGTGGTGTGTGACTCCCCATGATTGTAATGATAATGCCACCGGGGAAGAGGTACCCTGATGCTATATAGAACAGACACTACCCTAGTCTTCCTTGGATCAAACCTGATTGTCCGCTTTCCCTAGGCACTGTATGGCCCTATGGGTTGAGGACTTTTCCCCTTGATTATAACAATAATAATGTACAAGGATTATGTTTTAGGTGACTGTCAGTAAGTGGAATGCAGGAACTTATCTGTAACAAATGCTACGGTCATTGAACATAATATAGCTGTATGATTCCTACAGGTTTAGTGTTTCCCTATGAATATAGTAATAATGAACATAATATAATACTAGTCGATTGCTTTTAATTTCGTTTAAGTACCCTGAAAAGGTTCCAGACAATTTTAATATGCTGTACTCATGTCCAAAACAGGACACAAAGGTTTCTTGATGCTGGTGAGGGGTTCTTGATGCAGGGCCCTTGGTGCTGTAGAGGCTCTTGATCTGAGGAACTGGACCTGATGTTTCTTGGATTGAATTTGTCTCCTATCTTCCCTAAGTGCTGTATGACCCCTAAGGGTCATAAACAGGACAGAAGTGCTTATCGTGTAAATTTGTACACAGGCTTACTATGAGAGATTGTCAGGTGTCTTTTCTTGTCTCATTCTCTTTTAAGTGGAATTATGATGATGCTGGTGAAGGGCTCTTGAGTGAGAGAATTAGAGCTACCTCTCCTTCCTCGGATCATATATGATTGCCTTCCATTTCCCAAGACACTGTATGACTTTCACTGGTTTACCACTCTTCCCATAACTAATAATAATAATTCAGGTAAAACAGGTAGCCAGCACTAGCCAAGGGTCTTGTGGGGAGATGGACAGGTGTTGAAACGAAAAATGGAAGAGTGGGAATTTATTTCAAATTTTGGATTCTGAATTCTAAGTATTATATTCAGGGAAAGTGCTAAACCCATAAGGGTCATACAGTACCTGGGGCCCCTCAAGTGAGGTTCCTTAATGCCAGTGAGTGGGCTCTTGATCTTAGGAATAGGACCTGTGCTCCCACGGGTTTAACGCTTTCCCATGAACGTTGTAATAATCACCTGAAGAATGGGAAATCAGGTTTGATCTTTCAAGAGATCAGTAGCTCCATTTCTTTGGAGCAAAAGCCCTTCATCAGCATCATGGTGGCTCACATATTAAGGACCAAGGTTCAGTCCTGGGGCAGGTTGGTATGTATGGGTAACACTTTCTATACCTGTTGTGCAGCGCTGTATGACCCTAGTAGGTTTAGCACTTAGTTTTGATTATAATAATAATTATACCTGTTGCCTCTATTAACCCTAGTAGTAAATAGGTGCATGGGTGTAGCATCCTGGGGGGGGTGTCAGCTAGGATAACTTTGAAATTCATGCTAATGAGGAGCTCTTGGTTCAAGGAACTGGACCCGATCTTTCCTTTCTAGGATCGCACCTCTGCCAACCATTCCTACAGGCGCTGTATGACCCTTATGATAACATTTAGCGTTTTTCTCATGAATGTAATAATGTGTATATAACTATAATATAGAATTTACACAAATCAATCTGTTATGCTATCGCTAACCCTATATATTATGTTGGTAGTATTTCCTTCATTTCTTTTTCGAAACAATAATCATTCCTCCATTTCACTCTGAAAACAAGCACATTAACTATTAAAACAGGATTTTTAACGACTGGAAAATAGGCTTGGTAATACTGACAGTATGTACACAGATACTTGGGCAAAGTTCAAGATATTTATTGAGGAAGATACTCGTAACGAAACCTTTCCCCTGTAAATTTATCGAAGTGTACTCACCTATTTGTGGTTACAGGGGTCGATTCACAGCTCCTGGCCCCTCTTCGCTGACCGCTACTAGGTCCACTCCCTGCTCCACGTGCTTTATTTTATCTCTTCTTAAAGCTATGTATAGATCCTGCTTCAACTACATCACTCTCTAGAATGTACCACTTTCTGACAACTCTGTAACTGGGGAAGAGTGCATAAGTTTCTTTGTCCAGTCTTTTTTTTTTTTAATGTAAACTATAAAGTCAGTTTTGAGAAGCAGTTAAGAGTCCCGCGCCAGAGGCTGGATCAATACAGCATTTTCCGGCAATGTTGCCGCGTTTTCCCTGCCTCCCACCATCCATGTTTCTTGAATAAAATGACTTTTATATATAATTATCATCATAATGCTTATTAAAAAGCAAATGCAATAACTTAGATATGTATATGGGAAAAATATGGTGGGTGTTCATATATGCAAAACTCATAGTGTGCGTTGTATTTTGGTCATCGCATTAAATTGTAAATTCTCTAGATTGTTTAATAACTTTCCCTTATATACTTTCTAACGGCTTGCAATAGGTGTTAAATAACGATTCTTTTTAATACACAATTTCATATTTGAGGGATGATAGTGGCCTCGCGGGAGGAGTGGTGACAGGGAAGCTTGGTAGCCTCACTCCACACCCTTGACACAGCTCCAGCTGCACTTGCTGCCTCAACAGTGCTGTCATGGCTGATCCAGGTTCCACCACACCCCTGAGAACTATGTCTTGTATCATCCTGGGGTCTACACGTCTTATACCAGCCTCCGCCAAAATCCACGTCTGAGCTGTGAAACACACCTTTAAAACTCCGGCTTTGCCCCAGAGGCTGGCAAAAGTGTGCTATATATTCCTTTCTCCCACCCCGGGCAGGCTGGGTACCATCTAAGCAACCAGAGACCAGGTTTCTAGCAGCTGGACTTCCAGATCATTGTAGCACTTACAAACATCGTCTCAGCTATGGTAAGAAACATTATTTTCTCATTTGTTCTCGCTGGATACCCTTCAAGAGGAGAAGGATGTGCCTTGATGCAGTGGAAGGGCTCTTGATCTGGGGAACTGAACTTACGCTACACTTCGTTGCGTTAAACCACACCTTCCACTAGCTGTGTGACCCCTACGGATTTAGCGTTCTCCCCTTGAATGTTATAATCCCCTCTTCCTTTGAAGGCTTGTTACCCGTGACTGTATCTCAACGCCAAGATAAGTTAAGCTTTCGTTCGGATTTTTAACCCCGGAGGGTTAGCCACCCAGGATAACCCAAGAAAGTCAGTGCGTCATCGAGGACTGTCTAACTTATTTCCATTGGGGTCCTTAATCTTGTCCCCCAGGATGCGACCCACACCAGTCGACTAACACCCAGGTACCTATTTGCTGCTAGGTGAACAGGACAACAGGTGTAAGGAAACGTGTAGGAATGTTTCCACCCGCCGGGAATCGAACCCGGGCCCTCCGTGTGTGAAGCGGGAGCTTTAGCCACCAGGCCACCGGCAACAAAGGCTTCCCAGTATACTCGCTTATATGAACTCATCTGTATATGGTTACAAGAGTCAAGTCTTAGCTCCTGACCCCGTCTTTCTGCTGACCAGTATTGAGTTTCCTGTCCTGGCTGCGTGATTGCATAAACTTTCATAAAACCTTGGTTACACAGCGGGAAGTTTAAGTTTCAACATTTCCGGAGTGCGGTTTTTCCTATGCGTTTTTAGAAAAAGACATTTATTTATGTACAGCTAAGGACATTTATTAAAGAAGACCTTTCGCCACGAGTGGCTTCCTCAGTCCTAATTAGGACTGACGAAGTCACTCCCACTGTGGAAGAAACCACTCACTGCGAAACGTTTCTTTTAATAAATGTCCTCAATTGTACATAAGTGTCATTTCTCAGATCTTGTCGGTATCACCATATCATTCACTTCCACATACGCTAGGCATAGTCTCCTAGCATTACATTTCTCAGTATCTGAAGTTTATCATCATTATAACTTAGTATGTGAAGTTTAGCGTCATTATAACAGTATGTTTAATGAAGTTATTCAAGTTAGGAGTGCAAGGTGATCTGCAGAAGTACCCGAGTATGTAAATCTAACAAAAGTAATTAATAAAAATAATCCGATTTTAGTCTCGCAGAAGAATACATGTGAAAATATCCATTCTGTTACACGAATCATGTTTTCGTTTATAATGGATCCAAAGAAGACGAGTGAGAATAGCAACCCCGGATCCTTCAAGAGGGTGCCTTGATGCTGGTGAAGGGTTCTTGACCCACAGAATTGGAACTGCCCTTTCCTTAGATGAAACCCGATTTCCTCCTACTCTTAAAACGCTGTTTGACTAAAATCCCTACAAATTTAGAACTTTCTCATGAATGTATTAATAATCAGGGATAACCCAAGAAAGTCAGTCTGACATATTTCCATTAAGGTCCTTTTTCGTTCCTTTCCTAAGATGTGACCCACTATAGTGAATAGAGACTTGCCCAGACGACTCTTCTCCCCGGCCAGGATTCGACATATTCCTATGATAAAGTATTATCTAAAATCATTTAAGCAGGGAAGGTATTAATGGTTATACTTGCAGTTTAACAAAAAACAACTCAGTGACAACCAACGTGTTTGAATTTTTACTCTGCACACATTTTCTTTATTGTAAGGTTAGGCACGAGTATCATTCGTAATGTGAGAATGGGTTGATATGTACTACATACATGCTGTAGCTAAGAAGACTGTAGAAATAATGGAGCTTCCCCTCCGCCACTCCGGCAGTACACGTGTTCAAGTGGGGAGTTAACTTGGGTGGACAGGAAGCACAGCAGGCAGGAGAGCAAAGTGACTGGCTGGGTGGCTGGCTGGCTAGATGAGTAACTATCTTCCTGGCTGGTTAGGTAACTATCTTCCTGGCTGGCTAGGTGAGTTACTATCTTCCTGGCTGGCTAGGTGAGTAACTTCTTGGCTGCCTAGGCGAGTAACTATTTTCCTGGCTGGCTAGGCGAGTAACTATCTTCCTGGCTGGCTGGGTGAGTAGCCATCTTCCTGGCTGGCTAGGTGAGTAACTATCTTCTTGGCTGCCTAGGCGAGTAACTATTTTCCTGGCTGGCTAGGTGAGTATCTTCCTGGCTGGCTGGGTGGCTGGCTGGCTGGCAGGCACGTTAGCTAGCTGGCTGGCTGCGGAGCGAGTTCCACCTTGACAGCAGTGTGGGGTCAGTAGTAGGTGAGACGTTATCTGTGCTGGTCGCACTTAGCTTCTGTTGCCGCTACTCTGCCTCTACCACACCATGGTTAGTGCTTCACTTATGTATGTGTACATACTTCTCTTAAGTGTCCACATACTCAAATCAAATTAACTTTACACGCATACGAACATTATTTGTTCTAATGGATGGCTTCGGTGTGTATATGCTGAAAGTTTACTTTAGTCCATATTTTAAGGGTTACTTAATATTTTATATTACGGCTATTTTTAAGACGACAGTCCTCAATGAGCCACGTACTTTATTGGGTTATTCTGGGTGGCTAACTCCGGCTTAAAAAGTCGAAATTTTTTTTTAAATTGTTTTGTATGATCTAAGACAAGGCTTTGGTTTTCACGCGAGTCATCTTTAAAACTCAATAATATAGATACGTATGAAAATGTTTCATCTAACACGATTGTTGTGTGTTTCGTAGAATCACGTTTAATTGACATTTGATGTGTCTTGCGCTGTGTTGATATTAAATAATCGAACTCTGGGTTCTCTTAATTGGCTCCCCTCAAGGGAGGTTCCTTGACGCTGGTGAGGGGCTCTTGATCCAGGGAATTGGATCTGTGCTCCGGTTCCCTGAATTGAGTCTGAATACCTTCCATCCCACCCACATGCGCTGTATAATCCTACGGGTTTAGCGCTCCCCCATGATTATGCTTATGCTCTTAATTGGCTACGCGATTCATGGCTTCGCTCTTCAGGGCACGTGAGGCTGTGTGCTTATACATTATTTATATGTATTCGTTATATGTAGTAACTCGTATATAATGCACATTCATGACTGAATTTGAGATTGATAAAAAATTGGATAATAAAATTTTCTAAAATTGGTTTTATAATAGTTTTTTTGTGTTGAGGGAGAGGATGACTGAAGATTTTATTCAGATAAGCACAAAAGGGTTATTAACTTAGGATAACCTAAGAAAGTCAAGCATAGTGACTTATTTCTATTAGGGTTTTTAGGCCCTTAAGAAAAATTAGCTCTTCGGTATCTCTTCATTGCTGGATGAACAGTTAGTTTAATATATCTTTATTATGCACCCCATACCCATCCTGTGGGCGGTAGTCAAAAGATTACAGAGGTACATAATGGGTCCAGGGACTGGGCCCCAAAGGTATGATAGCTG